>NC_081414.1:819619395-819659395 GCF_030272615.1 Cryptomeria japonica | reverse complement strand
ATTGAAGATCTGATGGCTAAGATTGATCATGGGAAATGTGATCAAGGAGATTAAGCGGTTAGAATTGTTTATAAATAAGAAATCATTGATGAACAATTTATGCGGGCAAGTGTAAGCACAGGGATGCTATATAGTGATTACCGAGCACAAAAGCTTGAAGACCTATTTGAAAAACAGAGTAGGAAGCCCAGCAGAAGACTAGATAAGTCTTATGACAGGATTGTTTTGAGCAAATAAGAATCTACTTTAGGATTTTAGATGTGAAGTTTTAGATATATTTACTACTGTTGTTTATTCTGAATAACAGAGAAATCTCTTAACCGAGTGGACTTAACAGTCTTATTTGTAAATCCTCTAGCAAGGTAACATTCTAAATGAGTGTTTGAAATCCTTTCACAAGGTCACTTCTAACAAAGTGAAGATCGTAACAGATCTGAGGGAAATCCCTTAACTGAGTCACATCTAGCAATGTGTTTGTAATCTTTAACAGGATTTGCTTTTAACTGAACATACTCTAGAAGAGTATATTTCTTAGTGGGTCCGAAATCCCACAGTGGTTTTTCCGTATTTGGGTTTCCATGTTAAATCTAGTGTTATATGTGTTATGATGATTATGTGTTTATGAGTTCACATGTTTAGCAGTTTTTGGTTATATTGCTGAAGTATATGTTACCGAGGTTGAATATGTTGATTTTATGGAAGATTAAGTTTGTATGATTCACCCCCCCTCTCATCTTGTTAGCTATTGGCATTAGTACTTTACATTTAGTATCAAAATCTATCATGAATATCAATAAAAAAAGGGTCAGCATTAAAACATATTACATATCGATCATTAATCGATTAGCATGGGAACAAGCTAGTTACATTGATCAGTTGTAACAATTGCATACCAAAATAAATGAATAGGTTAATGAAATGATATAGTCGATTATGCCAATCAATCAACTCGGAAAAGCAACTGGTAAGAATGTACGGCTAACTCAAAAAGATTACCAATTGTATCAATCGGCCATAAGAGGGTGAATCTACAATTATTAGGTTAGAACAAGGGATAAGAAATGTGGAAGCACCAGTTTTGAAAACAAACGGTAAAACAGAGACCTAAGCATCTACATTATACATAGATAAAGACGCCATGCAAATATTGAGACTCGCAAACAATCTACATATATGTCTACCAAAAATAAACAACATATAATTCTTCTAGTAATAACCAAGATTGAGAATGGTTCCAACATGGAGTCTCCCTCTTGAAGACAAATCATGGCACTACAAATTTCTTCAGAAGTCAAATCCAAAAGCTCAAAATACTTCGATCTAGCACCAGAGCCAGAATCTAGAATCCAATTCTAATTTCCCAAAAATTTCTCAAACTGATGATTCCCTAGAAAATCCCAAAGAATTCTCCAATTTCATACAAAGATCCCAAACCCCAAAAATTTTTCCTACACAAATTTTCCTCATGGAAATCCACCCATCTGCCTCCCCCCTCCTTTTCCCCAAAAAGCAAGGAGTTATTCATTTCCTCGAAAGTAACTCCCCATCCATAAGCATGCAAAAATTGTCCCCATTACTCCCAAAATTACTTATTTTCTTGTGACTCCCATAAGCATATTCATTTTTTTTCTATAAAACAATTAAATAGTAATTATATTTTTTGATAGATTATATCAAGAGCATAAGGAAAATACATAATTAAATATATATAATTCTCTATATAATTAATCCTTTCAACATGAATAAATAATTTAAGTCTTAAGGTTCACAATTAAATTGTATAATGTTGAATTCGTTATCAATTTTATTGGTTAATTAAACATTAAAACTAGATAATTATTACTTATTAATATTACTATTTCTCTTTATAAATATAAGATAACATTAGACTAAGCACAAGGGTGACGCATTGGGACAACAACACTAGGGTCAACAAGGCTAACAATCGACCTGACCAGATAACCTAGGTACAAGGTTACCTGATGAGGGTCTTGTTTCGTAGGAACGATTGTACAACTGGGCCTAACTAATAACTCCCATTTCCACATTACCATTGGGTCATAGAGCATGCTCAGACCTGAAGGTTTAGATGGAATCGATGCTCGGTACCTGCAGCTACATAACAACAAATTGTCATGCATATACATATAAAATCCACATAATATCCTATCGTGAAAAGGGAATGGAAGTGATGTAGCTTGCTCGTAAAGAGTAGTGCGATGCTTTTCCCTTTCACCTGAGCATATCAGAGGTAATGAGTAATGTACATCAAATCAACAACATCAATATATGTAAAGAACTCGTAATTAATCTATCTCCAATAATCATCTAACTATCCAATCAAAATAACATCATGTAATCAAATCAAGGACAACATCATGCAATTATTCATCTAAAGATCCATACATCATAAACATGAATGCTATATGTACTATCCATAAGACATAGCAAGCCTCAAATCCAATGTCCAAATTTGACCAGCACCAAAAGGAGCGAAACCACATAGAAACTCAAAGCCACAAAATCTGACAAGCCAAAAGAGAGGGGACACTACAAGTTGAGTCACTTGCAATGGTATTTGCAAATGCTCGCTGCTTATTTTACAAGGTGCATCGACCTTCAAATGATATGCAAGGAATGAAAATACGGGGTATGCTTTTCACCAGAAAGCAAAAAGGGCAAACGAACACCTACCCATAACCATGAAAGTAGATGCAAAAGATAGATTTTAGAATGAATTGAATGTAGACAAACAACACAAAGTTTACTTATCCCACACTCACAAATGATATTCAGGGAAAGAAAGAACAACAAATCCTTTTCAACATATCACTTAATCTAAATTCAAAGCTTCATAATTAAATACATACATACATAGTCCGATATAATAGAATAACACTGAAAGTAATTACAAAGAAGCACAGTTCATTGCAATTAAAAGAAAACATTAATAAATTCAAAGACTAAAAAAATATTCTCTTTATTCCTTCAATGTCAAAATGTGAGTTCACAGATTCAACATCCCTATACTATAAAATTATGTAGAAAAGAAAACTATATTGTTCTTTCCCCTTTCTAATCTATTTTATCATCTATTTATACCTAAAAACCCCTTTTTCATTTTCCAAGAAATGATTCCTTCCATAGAAATAGTCTTTGAAAATGGCTGCTTTTAAATATGATTTAAAGAAAATAAAATTATCATAAAATTATATCATTACCATTAATCCTTGCATTATAAACAACTACCAACTTCACGCTTATTCTTCCTTGGACACTGGATTCTGACTAGCAATCTGATTATCGATCATCTCTGCCTTTGTTTCCTCTTCTATAAGTACCGAGAGAACTGTTGAAAATTCATCTCTATCTTCTATAAGTTCCCAAGAAAGGTCGGTCAGGTCGAAAAGGATGTCATCCTGCATGTGTTCCACATTTGGCTGAATCATAGGCTCTTTTCCTTTAATCACCATGTCTGAAAACTAATTACCAGGTCCCCTTCTTGCAACAATTTCTTCCTCCAGACATTGTTCGTGATTTCTAGCTTGCTCTGCAACCTTTTCTAGCAAAGTGATAGTCTTTCTATATTCAACAAATTTAGTTTGTTGTTTTCATGCAAGAGACTGCAATCCTAAGATAATATTGCCTTGCTCAGTTGCTGTCCAATTTAGGTCTAGATTATCAAATGGAAGCTAGCCATAATGAGGGAGAACCATTTGGGGAAAGGAAACTCATAATGGCATGTGTTACTTTGATTTGCTCTTGAGGGTGGTGCATTAAATTTCTTGCAAAAAGATAATAATATCAAATTTTACGGCCTTCGCCGCCACCTTTATGTGCTTCCAACTATTTAATTTGTCATTAATAATGGGTACTTGCAAATCTTTCCTTGATTTATTTCTTGGAATCTGAGTGTCGCATAGCGACAAGCTGAGATGGAACCATGACAAACAAAGATTTGAATCCTCCAATACTTCGACATCGGGTTGCAAGGGAATGTTGGGCATCGGGATAAAATCGAGAAACGATGATCCCAACACAAGGTTCTGGTATATCAAGGCTTTACCGATAATAAATCAAGGTTAGTCCATACATATCATTTTAGAAGGTGGCGACACCCAAAAAACCTAGGCAACACTTTACAAATCGCTTGATCATGATAAATTAGAACTTCAGAACCAATGATCGAAACTTTTGGACTTTCAATAACTTTAGCCCAAGTGACCAAGACAAAGAGACTAAGGAGACGACTTGGGTAATCGAGAACTTATAGAAACTTATAACTCCACAACATGGTTAAGAAATGTGAGGGACCAACGACTGGCTTTGAAAACACATAAAAGTCGCGACTTAGGACTTGGATGTTTAGAAAATAAAGAGGGAAAAACGACATCTTCTCATACAATATGAGGGTCTGATCGATGGCATTTGTTGTGATCAGTATAGCTCATGGCTAGAAAGGAAACATTTTTTGTTTAAGACCGCGGGTCCATCAAGTGCCTTGGCAGGGGTAAGCTTTAAAATTTTCACTGCTCAAATTGAGGGATAACAGTCATATACCTAATGGTAGATATTATATTGGCTTTAATTTCCCTAGAAGGAAACCATTTTTATGAGGGCATTATATTGTGGCTAGATATTGTGATGTATTATAAGAGTCTAATAGCTATTGAGTTGCCTTAAAATCTCTGGCTAGCAATACTCCTCTGAGAAGTTTAATCTACAACTATATTATAATTTTGTTAATTTTAGAATAATACAATGGGTAGCTTCTGGAGTGTGAGGTTTTATCTTGAAAGGGTTTTAATGCATTGTGGTATGAATGTAATTTATATTTCTTTTTGTTTAACTTCTATAACTATTGTAAAAGTTTGAAAAACTTTTGCATAACCCTCCTCTCAGGATTAGTGTAGGAAGTTGTTATGCTACCTTAGCTCCCTTACATCTATTATATCAATGTGATATTTTTGAGTGGAAACAAGATTTAATTTTGTTAGAGTTTGCAATATGATTACCTAGTACTTGTTGCAAACATAACACAATCTTAGTTGAGTTGAAAAAGTTCACCAAGGTCACACATTCTCAATGACTCAAGATACCATAGATGTAGGAGAAATTAGTTGAACTATATAACTTGATTGTCAGACTTCATGGGACTATAAAATTATTTCCAATGTTTATCTCATGGATCCATAATAATTTTAAAACTTGGCACTTAGAACCAAATTGAATTTGATTATTTCATATTCCTTAAAAAATAAAAAATTAGAATACGTTAATTGGATTCTAGAAGATCTATGTTGTGAATGTATGACAAGGAAAATCAAACACTATGGAAAAAATTATTACTTTTGGTCAAATTTTCCTACACCATTCATTATAATTCGTTATGAATGGGGTCATAAGTTTATTACTACATGTATAGAATAATATATAGAATACAATTAAATTGGGTTAGAACTGAAGATTGAATCTCTATTGGATTGGTTATTATTTAGGAAATAGAGCAACAAGTAATACAATTTAATAGTGGTTGAATGAAACCCAATGTAGGTAATTGTAAAAAGTTGCATTAATTTAAATTACACTCCTATACCATTTTTTGCAAGATCAAATCCTTGATCCGTCCTGGTTGGGTTGGGGCTGCTTGTTGGTCTTTGGTTTTTGCAGCTCATTGTTTCTTGTTAGGGGTCCTTCTTGCGCTGTCCCCCTTCTTTTTTTTTGGTTTTGTCGTGTCTCACTTATGTACTGTATCATTGGGTGAACTTTTAGGTTTATCTTAAGGTTTGGGTTTCAAGTCCTTCCAAAACCTATTTTGTATAGGGTTTCAGGTCCTTTCAAAACTTGTTTTTCCTTAATCAAAAACAATTTTTGCAAGAGAAAGTATTTTGAGAGTGAATTTTTTAAGGGGATCATGAGATTCTATAGACTTGTCATACCCTCATACATGATAAAATTGCATATTCTGTGTGTATGTACATTACATAAATATGTCTAATTTAATCCATTTTATTAATTAGACTTGTATGATGATGGACGATGACAATAATATTCAAATGGAACCAATCTAAATCCTATATCAATGAACATTTCAACTCTAACAACACAATATTGGTTAGGTTAAGGTGTAGAGAAATCAACACAAACCCAACTTTGAATTTATTTTTATTTTTAAGTTGCAAGGGTGAATTTTCCCAAGGGGCAAGGATGCAACACCCCATAGTTTCCCATTTTTCTAAGAATTATATAAAGGTGTGAACCTTAAGGAATTCTTATTGAAGACACCTTAATTATCATTTTATAAATTTGGGTTACTAGATAAAGAGGTTTATAGTGATCATGCTTATAGTTAATTAAAATTTTGACTTGAATAAATCATGTGCTTCCACTAATAAATACTCTAATAAAGATATTTGTGTTTAGTATCTTGAAAAAATTATAAAGTAAATTGTAATACAAAACAATGTCTTTGGATTAATGTTATTTATATTGTAATCATAATACAATGTCTCCGAGCTAATGGCTCCAAATTAATGTTTATATAGAATTGTAATTTCTCTTATGATCTTATAAAACATGACAACTTAATGAATTGGTGTGAATATGCAATGAAATATTTACAAGGACAAGGCAAAACCTAGTAAAATAAGGGGTATTTTATTTTACAAGGATTATATTAATGTATAGTTATGATGCATAAGTGGACCTACGTCAAATAAACTGCATGGTTGGGTGTCAATCTCAATTACAATATGAGTGGTCGAATTTCCTCATATGATCAAGGAGAGAAAAACTTAAGGATAATGTGACCAAAGTAAATGAGCATGAATTATCAAGGATATTCATAAAAATATGTGCATAGAAATAGGTGGAAACACCAATTTAGATACACCTCAAAAAGAATAGATAATTAAAATATGCTTAAGATTTTACATGTGCAAAAAATATCAATGAATGTCGCTATTATTGTGATGAAGGACAAAAGGAATTAATTATCCCATTTTAAGCATCTACATATGGGGAAACAATATTAAGTAATTGTGTTCAAAACCCACCTTTATCGTTGATAATGGAACCCATCACCCCTTATGAATGTATTAAAAATAATAATGAATAAATATTACAATTTATTTTTCCAATACACCCTAAATTCCTTAGGACACTTTCCAAGGATGTTGAAACCATGTCATAGGATTTACAAGGTAGATGGCACCTTAATCCTGACACCTAGTTCAACCAATGGAATGCTATAGGAAGGAATTCAAGAATTTAGTATAAATACAAAGTAAGGCCATCAAATGAGGTTGTTAAAATCGTGAGAAAAAAGCATGGAGTTGAAATAGATAGTTGAAAAAAGATTGATAAGGTATATATCTATGTTGAACCTACTGATGTTAAATTTGTGAAAATAAATTGTGTGCACTTGCTATGTGTCTTATTAGTGTAATGAAAAATCAGCAATAATGGTGCTTTTATTAGTTATGATAAGATAATACCAATTTAATTTAAAGGCCTTGGTGGACTAGTTGTAGTTACAAATAAATGGAGAGCTCAAATCTTAGTCATAGTTTATGCACTCACCTTTATTGTAGTCAAATAATGATCATCCTAATTGTAGCTAGATGATGGTAGTAAATACCCCAAATTTTCTCTTACTTCTTCACATAAATTTCCCAAAATTAATTAAATAATTTATTATTCAACTAATTTAGCTAATTACCCTAAACTAGTTTTTCCATGGATTATTCAATTTGACTAACTTAACCAATCAATCATAGTTAATACCCCTGCACATCCGTAGTGTTAATTAATTAGCCTTAGCACAAAATTACTCCAAATAATCATTTAAATAGTATATTTTTATTTTATTAATTAGGCTAATTAATCATCTTTTAATATTTTCTCTAGCTTAAAATTTCATGTCATACCATAAAAGACTAAAAAACCTTATTCTCTAATCTCCACCTTCTATTTTAAAACCAAGGAGCAAATCTAGACAATTTATCTTCCTACATGTCTCCTAATTCCACGTGTCCCTAATCCTTTCTCACACATATTTGAGCATGTAACATGGAGTAATCTTGACTGTCCATTTCATCTCCGATTATCCAGCCTCTACTTATCTCCTCCATCTCTTCCCACTTACATCTCATTACAACTTGCGATTTAGGGAAATCTCATTCGATGATCAAGTAGATTTCACCTTATTTTATCACTTGTCAAGAGGCTAAGATTCACATCCATGAAAAGAAATCTTGGCCTTTGAATTAATCCTTCAATATGAGCCCCTATGCCCAACTTGGAAAGTATATTTAAGAAGGCTTACCGAGAGACATTGACATCCATCATTCATAACACTTAAATATTATTGAATTGAGTAACATCAAAGAAAGGAGCATCCACATTGCAATCATTCATTAATTGGAGCACGACACAAAGTTGTAATGAAGGTATAATTTTTTTATTTATTGCATTTATATTGGCATTGTAATTTCATCTTTGCTCTGTTGAACACACATCAGATGCTGAGAGGGGGGGTGAATCAACATTAACAAAAAATTCCATACAAAAAACATCCATTAACAACTAAAAGAAGATATTATAAGATCATCCATATCAATCACACATGAACACTAGAATTTACACATGGAAAACCCAAACTGGGAAAAATCATGGTGAGCGCCAACTCACGGAATCAATCCACTATATAAGAATGTTTTACAAAAAAGGGAGTTCAATGCTCTGAACTTGCATACCAAGGCTAACTTCTCTTGGGGAAAGATACAAAAGGAGGACTTGCAAACCTGAAGCTAACTGCAACAGGGCAAGATAGAAATTTAAAACTTTTAGAAAAAGAATTGTATGAATAGAAGCATCTCAATATGTTGACTATAGTCTTTGTTATAGCACAATCTCTGACGTTATTGAAAAAAATGAACCACCTGATCCTCCAGATCACTACTTCTACATCAACTATCACTTCAACACTGCCACCCTTTCTAATATAGCAACTATAACCATATCAACATCCTTACATCAAGTTGCACCTAATCACTGCTAAATTACACACACACACACATATATCTTATTTTTTGTGACTATGAAGAATGAAAAATATTTAAAGGTGTAATGAATATATGATAATTAGGATTAAATTATTTGGATGAAACATAATTGGTGTTGTCTTAACATATCTACACACAAAAGGAGTAGATGATCCCTATGATGATATAGGGCTCTTTGGGATGGTATAATAAGAAGAAAAAGGTCCATTGGAAAATAAAGGATGATCTTCAAATTCATGTAAAAAATAAAGTGATCACACAAGGCAACCTCGAGAATTGAGCTACTAAATTAAACATAATTGATTAATAAATGCAACCATTAGATTTTTTATTTTTTTTCGATTGGTAATTTTGTGGTATATTGATTCCAAAAAAGAGATACAATCATCTGAGGCCATACCAGATTTAAACATCGGCCTAAAAACTAACAGTCCTAACCTACTATGGGGAGCATTCAAAGCTAAAAACAAGGAAATAAGACACTAGTGTTGTGCATCTCTACACTAAAATATTACAGTCATCCATAAAATATAGTTTTTTTTAAAAACCAGCAGTAGAAGTAAAGCAAAACAAATTTATAGACCCATCGCCGCTCAGTAGGTATCACTCTGGTTCATCTGCTTCTCCTCCTCATCCGCAATATCTGCCAGTGCTTTTCCTTTTGCTACTTTGGTCTTCATTTTCAGGATGCAATCCAAACTCCCGAAATCAGGGTCTCCTTCTAGACTTGCTAAAAACTGGATCGCCCGCCCTTCCTCAAATCGATCTCGCAATTCTCTCCCAACCTCCATACACGCCACAACCTTGAGGGCTTTCAACACTTCACCTATTCTGATTAGTTTGACGCAAAGCTTCATGGCTTCCCAGCCTATACGAGCTCACTCACGACATTGCTCCTTTATTCAGTTTTCCGACCCTCGAACAAAAGGTAATATCTCCTCCTCAACATCTCCCTCCCAAATGGGGATTCCTGTCTGAGGGACAACCCACTCCAAAATGGAGTCAAGGTTGATCAGATAGTCCCCGTCAATCAACTTTGTCATCGCGAGCTTTATTTTCTCCACCTCTGGTTCAAATTTGCATGCCCAAGCCATAATCAAGGAGTAAACCTCCATATTCATCCTGTACCAGAAGTGAATGTGCGACAACTCCTCCCCCAACATTAGACGCCCTGCACTCCACAATTTCTCTTCTTTGTATTTGAAGAGTCCCTGCATTCTTTTATCCGACATCGTCCCCAGAAAAGGAACCAATTTCTTCTCGGTTCTCAGAGTAAAAATTGTCTCCATTGAACTTGCACAAAACTGTTATCTCCAAACACTACAATGCAAATGACATAAAAACTCTCATTAATCAGATTATTTGATAATACTTCGCTCGCAAACCAAAATAGTAATTCCTTCGTCATTGTTTGCGACGGGTCATAAATGCATAATCAATGATATAAAAGGAATGAGATTTCCCAGTAGATTTGCTGCCCTCCGCCATCATCTCGAACAGATACTCTGCACTCAGTAACTGCCTCATTAATTGCAGTGCCTTTGAGAGGGCTTACTTGTCATTGCGGGTTGCCTTGTGTGCATATTGATTATTTCATGCTTCTAGGACTACATTAAATTCACTTCCACACTCTGTCATCTCCCTTCCACCACTTGGCCATTTGGTTTGTCATGTCACATCCGATGTTGGAGAGAAGGTCTGCCACTGCATTGGCACCTCGCCTAACATGGGAGACCTGAAACTCCTCAAAGAGGTTGAGTTTTTCTCGAATGATCTCCACCCAATGGGATAATTTCCATGATGGGGTATTGCCCTTAGCAATTGCATTGATGATCACTTGGGAATCTCCTTCCATGTGCAACTTTGGGATTTTCATGTTTATAGCCAATTCAGTTGCCATAAGTGTCGCCTATACCTCTGTTTCATTATTTGTTCCATCCTATAATCGTCGTGCACCCTTGAAAAGGATGACCCCTTTATCATTTCTCGCAACTACTCCCACTCCTGAGGTTCTCGGGTTTCCCCTAGATGCCCCATCAAAGTTTATTTTTATCCATTCCTTGCTTGACGGTTCCCATTTAACCTCCTCTTTTTATAAAGGGGGATTAACCCGCAGGGACCCATTAACGGGTGCAACCATTAGATTTTAGTAATCCCCAAGTAATCTAATTATATTTTATAATGTCAAGAAATACAATTAGTTGTTGGAGTGCCTCAAATTTAAATGTATATAAAATAAATTACTCTAAATCCTAGATTAATGCACACTTCAACTTTGACAAAATGACATTAATTAGGTTAAGGTAGGATCAATAAAATTCCAATTCAATAACTTGGGAAGAAGCACAAGAAAGACAACAACTATATCTAAATTTATTTTAAAAACCTTTAGGGGTGAAGTATCATGCTGGGGAAGGATGTAATACCTTATATTTTAAAAAAAATTAAGACTTTTGTTAGTGCATTAACCCTAAGGAATTCTTATTTAGAACACACTAATTATTACTTTAGAAATTTTGGTTACTAGATAAAGAGGTTTATAGTAAAAATTATAGTTTTGACTCAATTGAACTATATCTTTCCACTAGAAAAAGCTTTGATAATTATTATTGTGTTTCTTATCTTGATTGTTTTTTATTCAAATTCTAATGTAGAATAATATATTTAGACTAATTATACACAAGAATACTTTGAACATTTTTTACAACCATAATATAAATTTGAAACCTTAAAAAACTAAAATAGCTTCCCAAAGGATAAAACATGACATATGGACAAAGGAAGAATTTGAATAACTTCACCATGGATATTTTTTCAAATCTAAGTCCTAGAACCTCAAAAATACAAGTTTTGATGACTATTTCCACCAAAGAGTGAAATAGGCCAACAATGACAACATACACTAAGTAGTAGAGTTCCTTGTCAACCTAGAAATAATTTCTTGGTATAGAGACCAAAACATATAAATAAATCAGAAGCAACATGGAAAACCCTTTAACTCTAGAAAGCCTAAAATACACACTTAAAAACACTAATCATCACATCATAAACAACTAAAATAAAAATAGACCTGAACTAACTAAAAAATCACAAGATATAGGGGAAGTGTACCAGTAGCCGTTATAGCTAACTTCGTGCACCCACAAATTCTAAACGGTACATCGGATTTTGACAAAAAAATTTGGTTGTCTTTGCATGCGTCTTAACTACTTATAGCTATTGTTTTGGCTTCTGGGTAGTAACAATGCACGTTGTGGGATCTATTATGCACGCAAGGGTAAAAAAGTACACTTTTCAAAGTGTCACTTGATACCTACTTAAAGATGCCCCAATAACCATGTACTTAAAATCGCCAATACTTATGCACAAATGCCCTAGTAGTCATGTGTTATGGGTACTAATAAAGGTTCTTAAATGGGCCAATTATGATCCAAAAAAGCTAAAAAATGAGCGGCTATTGGTGCATGTGTAATTTATTAATGAGCTTTGAGTTATTTGTTTTTTGGTTTTTTAAAAGTTAGTAATTGGGGGGTTGGGTGTGCAAAGAGTGAACAATCATTGGAACATGAACAATAACTGGTGCTCTTCCCCTACTACAAATGACAGATCATTTATTTTTCCATAGATCGTTCTAGAAAGAAAATGGACAAAATTATATGATTGCAATAAATTGGAATGGAAGAAAAATATCCATTCATGACTTACATTCTCCCAACACTTTGTGGAGCATGGTTAAAGTAGGAATGAGTATGTTCTTGAACATGATCATATCTAGTGAGCGTAATATCCATGTAAGCTAGTTTTTGCTTCTTAAACATGCACAAAAAAGATCCTCTTTTTTGTCTATGATATTTTTATTTGTGCCAAAATATTAAGCCCCTACCATTTTTGCAAGGGTATGCATTAACTTGCCCATGTAATAATAATAATAAAAATAATAATAACAACAACAACAACAACAACAACAACAACAACAACAACAACAACAACAACAACAACAACAACAACAACAACAACAACAACAATAACAATAATAACAATGACTTACTTAGGATACTAAATCCTCAAACCATAAGGTTGTTATGATTATTATGGAGATTAATAAAGATATTTTAAAAATAGGAATCAAGGTGTAAAGAATTAAAGTATTAGTAAGATATTTTGTATATGAGTGTAAATAGTCGTTGGAAATATGAGTTAATGTGTTGTTGTGGTTGGCATTGATGTCAAACTTGCTGTTCCAATTTGGTCTGGAATGTTTGTGGTGCAAATTCATCTTGTTGTGTTGTTGGTGCAATTACTGTGTTGGTTGTTCCGGAAGTGCTTGGGTCTAGAATCTGTTGTTGGTGTTGAACATTATTGTTATCTTCATTAGATATAGTTTTAGTATCATGGATATATTGATTCTAGGGTCCAAAAACATCTTTGTGTTCTTCAGGTGTTGTGGCATTGTTCGTTGGTAGTTGTGAGATTATATGCTTGACCTATCCATAGGTCTAAATATGATTTGTGGAAGTGTGTTTGATGTTTTATGGGTCTCACTATAGCATGTGGAGATCAAGATTTGAGTTTCTTCAGGAGAAGCTTGGGGTCATTGCCCCTCCTTCTTCTAGCTAGGTGCATTATGGGGATGCATCTTTCTAGGGGAAGATTTCATGTCTATTTTATTTTCCTAGATCAATGTCATGGTTGCCCTTAGGGGAAGCAGTGGTGTGTAGTGGTATGTAGTGTTGTTCTGACCTTTGTCCTTGATGGCAAAGGGGGAGAGATTGAGTTGTTGATTGAGAGAGTTTGAGAAAGATTGAGTTGTTAAGTTCGGAGAGATTGAGCAATGTGTTTTGGGAGAGTCAGTGTCAGTATTGATAGTGTTTGAGAGATATTGAGAAGTATTCTTCTTCTTTGATTTTTGGTTAAGTGCAAGTTTTATCAAGTGTTTCCATCAATGACAAAGGAAGAGATTGTTGGAAATAGGAGTTAATGTGTTGTTGTGATTGTCATTGATGTCAAACTTGTTGTTCCAGTTTGGTCCGGAATGTTTGTGGTGCAGAGTTATCTTGCTATGTTGGTTGTTCCAAAAATGTTTGGGTCCAAAATCTGCTATTGGTGTTGAACATTTTTGTTATCTTCATTAGATATAGTTTTGGTATCATGGATATGTTGGTTTTGAGGTTTGAAAACATCTTTGTGTTCTCTGAGTGTTGTGGCATTGTTAGTTGTTGGTTGTGAGATTCTATACTTGACCTATCCTTAGGTCCAGATATGATTTGTGGAAGTATGTTTGATGTTTTATGGGTCTCATTGTAGCATGCAGAGATCCGAATTTGAGTTATTTTCTTTAGAGAGTATGTTTTGATTAGTAATTTCTTATATGGTTGTGTAGCATGTGGATATATTATTGGTTAGGTTCAAGTGATTGTGAATCGGTGAATTAATCTTTGGAAGATGTGTTTTGGTCCTCTCTTTCTCCTGAAGTGGATCAGTGTGTGTGTTTTTTGTTCAAAAAGTATATTTTGATTCAACCCAACTTGTTTTGTGCTTTGGTAATCTATCTTGTATATAAGGCATTTGAATGTTTGAGTTAGAGTGAATCAGAATGAGAGAGTGTAGATGATGTGGTGAAGTGAAAAGATCAAAGAAATTGTGAGAAATGAAGTAGAGTTGTGTCTGAATGATATGCAAGCCATGTTGTGACTATGACAGAGAGTTGAGATAGAGTGTTGGCAGTTGAGAGTAGATTTGTGTGTGTTGATGTTGGTTGCTTGATGCAAAGTTCAAGGACAACTTCATGGTCGGGAGATCCTTCTTTTTAGATTATTTTTATGTATCTTGCCCTAAGTGCAGTTAGCTTCAGGTTTTGCAAGTCCTCTTTGTATCTTACCCTGAGTGTAGTTAGCTTTAGGTTTTGCAAGTCCTCAATGTATCTTGCCTCGAGTGCAGTTAGATTCAGGTTTTGCAAGTCCTCTTTGTATCTTTCCCTAAGTGCACTTAGCTTTAGGTTTTGCAAGTCCTCTTTGTATTGTGTCCCATGAGTAGTTAGCCTTGGTGTACAAGTCTGGAGCAGTGAGCTATATCTTTGTAATCATTTTATATATAACTTGGATATATTCTTGTGTTCATGTGTTGGATATGTGTTGTTCATTAATTGTTTATGTTTTGTTGTAATTGTTTGTTTGGACCGATTCATGCCCCCCCCCCCCCCCCCTCTCAATCATGCCTTGGGTTCAACAATAGTAGCATTGTCAAACTAGTTTGATTTTAGCTTTTCCTTGTTAAATTATTATTCACACCAATTAAATTCTAACTTGTGAACTTTGTTAACATGTTTTCTCACTTTATGTGGTTGAGACACACGTACTCACTTTTTGATACCCCTAACTCATGCATATGATGGCTTTTATATACTTGTACTATGGACATGATACATTAAGGACATTGGCAAGTAGGTTAAAGTCCACAACTACCTTCTCATCTCACAATCAAGGGGTTCTCATGTAATCGTAAGCTTTTGAAGGTTTCACATATTATATGAGTTATGTCATTGCAGTTTAACTTATTTTAAATCTCTTAGAGAGGGCATATCCTTGTTTTATAGGATCTAATGGGCTATGAGGATCAAATATCTTACTTCAATAATATGATTAAATTCTAAATTACTACAATATTGATAGTTTCTCTCTTCTTTTTTTATCGTTATATTTTTTATTTTTTTAATACTTTTTTCAAATCATATTTTTATATCTTAATTATTCATAAGTTTATTACATTTTTTATTAGGGTATCTATCATTTGTCAATTACTTGATTATTTAAAAAAAAAAAGATATTGATACATGACTTTTGAAAATAAGATAATTACATTGAAAAAATGGATACCAATCTTGAATTTATATGTTTTAATGGTAATTACATGAAAGTTGGATTTTATTATAAAGTAAAATTAGTTTTAACAATTCTTCTTTAAATATGGTTTTCTTAGAGTTAAGTTAGGTTAACTAGATAAATATAATTAAGTACAGATTTAATAAAAAATGGTCAAGAATGATAAATAAAATAATTATATTTTCTCTTTTAAGAAATTTAAATGTGACAGTTAGGGTATTTAGTTCTTTAATTGAAGAATGAGTGTCTTTCAAGAAGATTATGGTTTAAATTACTATGTACTTGAAAATAATGCCTCTATTAATGAAGGGTCTCGAAATTTGTATTATATTTATACTACAATAGAGGATGAGTTCATAGATTTAAAGACAAGTTTGTGGTTGCAAATATCTACTCTATGTATGGTTTGTCCATGTATAAAGTGACGTTTTTCACTTTTTCTTACCTAATGTGATAAGTTTCTCCTATGCTCTTCTTGAAGATCTAGGAATTGTGGTATTCAAAATTACCTTGAAAGGTCATCATTTCATCACAAGGAGACATGTTTGCTTAAATCAATCCTTAGAAAGTATGTAAATATCAAAGATAGTAGGCAATTGCCTTAGAATGCAAACTTATTACTCCTTTTAGTCCATAAAAGGTAAAATGTGTTGCTATTAATTGGTTATAATGCTTAGGATGAATACATTTAATGTCTTTAAATGTTAAGACATAACATCAAATTACAACAAATGCAAATTTAGTTAGTTTAAAGGTGAGATGTGGGATGGGTCCAATTGGCTACATTTAAGATTTGAATTTTGGAAAGAAAATGGACAAGTTTGTGACTATGGGGTTGTCCCTACAATGACAAAAGCAGCCTAGTAGATAATTGTCATATCCAAGTAGCTAATAGATATATAGAGGTAGGTGCATAAGTTTGTGACTATGGGGTTGTCCCTACAATGACAAAAGCAACCTAGTAGATAATTGTCATATCCAAATAGCTAATAGATATATAGATGTAGGTGCATAAATGAATGTGATGAGCATGGCATATAAATACGTGATAAAGATCTAGTGAGGTAATATGTATAGGAATTGTGTGTATGGATGGATAGAAGACTAGG
This sequence comes from Cryptomeria japonica, assembly GCF_030272615.1. NCBI lineage: Eukaryota > Viridiplantae > Streptophyta > Pinopsida > Cupressales > Cupressaceae > Cryptomeria > Cryptomeria japonica. Next base: position 819,642,343 of record NC_081414.1, on the reverse strand, counting down.
GGAATTAATATCCTTCTTCACACAAGATTATTTTATATGTCACTATATACATATCGTTGGATCCCAAAACCACAACTCTATTTCCTATAACCTAAATCCACTTTAAGGCTAAGTTATCATCATGAAAGTAAAACCTACTCATCCACATACCATGGAGAGTTACTAGTTAGATCTACTAGAGTGGTTTTTCTCTTCTATTCTTCAAGCTTTTCTTAGACTTATGAGGGTGCTCCAAGAGGTTTGGGCAGACAAAAGGAACAACTAAAAACAATGATAGCTAAATCAAATTTATTGATTCAATTTCAAATATTGTAACTTAGTTGAGAATAATTAGTTATCTTAATGTCTCTATATAGATGATTAAAATACCATTGTAATGAGTGTAAGGTGGGGTCAAGGAAAATTATCTACAAAGAAAGTTAATAATAATTGTTCACACAAGTTTATACATTGTTTTTCTATGGAAACATTAAATGCCTAAAAGTTGAGACTGAACTAGAATTATTAGCTTAATAATTTATTGTTTTTTATTTTTTTGATTGAATTAATACACTCATAGATTGATGCCCATTACTGAATTGTAGAAATTCTATTGAAAACAAGCATATAATAATTGATCAAAGAATAAAAATGCATCAAGGTCTGAGTATCATAGATAAAACATACTAATTGATTCATTAACAATAAGAAATTGTAGTGAAAACAAGCACATAATAGCTGACCCAAGAATAAAAATACATCAAGGTTTGAGTATCATAGATAAAACATATAATTATTAATCCATTACTAAGTTGCACAAATCCATGCGTAAATATGAAATGATAACTACAAAGATTAGAATAGTTTTTAAATATTGTTACGTTTATCAAAGAATGTTTACACCACATAAAAATAGTTGTGAAAAGAAGAATCCTCTATTGCATTCATACATTTCCCTAAAAGTGTACATACAATCTCAGAGACATGAAACTTGCAATACTCTCTATTATATTCTCTTCAAACATTGCAATTGGATCCACTACCTTCTTGCAACCAGAAACTTCAAATATTGAAACCTTGGAAATATCTAACACCAAATAAGTCTCATTGGAATAATCATTGAGGTGAATCCTCCACAATGAATAAAAAACCCTCTTAACCTACCTAGGCACCTACCCTTGAAACACAACACTATAGCAATTTTACGATCAACAACATAGGTAAAATCCCTATAAAATAGATGGTCAAGATGTTGAGGAAATCTGTTGGAGTAAATACAGAAGCTAGGAGATTGACTACAATAATGGTGGGTAGGTGGGATTAATAGTGAAAAATATTGAGAGTTTTAAATTGTTAGGGGTCAGGGGTATCCTATACCACATGCCAAGGAATAGAGTGTTGGGGAATCAAAGAATTAAATATGATAGGTAAGTCATGCTAGATGAGATTTGAGATGGGGAAAAGTCAAAAGGAGAACTCTAACATAAACAAGGCATTGCGATGTCAAGATTAATGATTTAAGATGGGGCTCAACTTGGTATCAAGTTAAGGAAATAGTTGAAATTTAAATTTTGATAGTTTATATAGAACAATCAACAAAGTTTTAAACTTTCAAGGGTTGGTGGAAATGGGTACTCGATTAAGGGAAAGGCTAAAAGCCCAACCCTGCAAGACTTAGTAACTTTTTAGAGTGCAAGGTATTAGAGCTAAGAAAGCAGAGATGAAGGGGAATGGGTACTGAAAAATGGATGAGGAAGTCCAAAATCTGGAAAATGTAAAGGACTTGGAATTTTAATAGATTTTCATGATTTTGGGCTTGAGAATGCAAAATGAATGGTACTAGGGGATGTAAAAATTTGATGAAATAATTTTTACACAAAATTTTAACAAGGATTGAAGTGTATTGTTGAGATATATAAGGAAGGTATGAAAGTATGGACAACCTTGAAACTCTAAAAATTTAACATACACAAGTAAAACACAAGTATGATGGGCATCCCTAACTTTCAATACCCAATATGAGAGTGTGAACCACCCCAACACTCTAAGAATGAGACATCCTTAAAATAAACAAAATCATATTGTGCATCTCTGAACACCAATACCTGGGGCATGAGTATGAAATATCTTGAAACTTTGATGAATATCATATAAATACTTACACGTCATTAGGATTATTAAGATTCCAATAACAAAGACTAATCTTTCAGTTCAAAATTAAGAGATGAAGATAGGATTGAACATAATAATAATTTAAATTTTTGGCAAAGGCTCCAACATATATATCAAAACATCACTTCAAAATAGTCAAAAAATTAAAAGAGAAATGATAGGGGTCTGCAAATTTCACCATTGCAAAATAGTAAACCAACCATATAAAATATTATTTTTACCTATGAAAACTTTTATAATTCCTTTACACAACTAATAAAATTTAGATACCATCATAAAACACCCACTTCATTAGTTTTTAGAATCCCTCTAATGGAAAGGGAGAAGCTTATTCATGAATAGATCATATTTACAATTTTACTCCCTCTAATGGAAAGGGAGAAGCTTATTCATGAATAGATCATATTTACAATTTTTCCCTCCAAAGCTTGTCATATTGGGGGAAATAGCAATTATAAAATATTTATTTTATCACTAGACATTTGAATTCAATTGTAATTAGAAGTTCATGTAAGAAAGATATTCTAATGATTAAGCATATTTTTTTATTGAAAATTTGACAATATACAATATATTTTTAAAAAATGTATTAAATATGTTGAATTCAATTTCATCCTTTTTCTAATGATGAATCATTGAGTGTGATCCACAATATCGATGTAAAAAAAATCTACACAATTATATCCAAAAATAATATCATGCACTAGCTCTATTTCCTATTTTTTATCTAGTATAAGAAACCTAAATGAATACTTGAAGACGATTGAGATCGCTACTTTGGATATAAATATTGATCACTTGGGGACTTTATTCTTATAAGAATGAACCATCTCTCCCATATTAGACTAGTCCAATTACATTCATAAAATAAGTGCCTCATTTTTAATGGCCTTGGTACATTTTATAATGGGTTAGCTATTTATTGGTTTATATTATGGAAGTGCAACCGATAGTGATTTATTTACCATGTTTGAGAAACCACACAAAAATTAGGATCTTTTGTGATCAAATTTTACTATCCCAAATCTCATGTAAGCATGTAGAACCAATTAGTTATTATAAGATCTCACTTCCAATGAACATGTTGTGGCCATTCATGTTTGAGTAGATACTTTTTAATACATTACATCACCTTGGAGAATCTAGCTAATCAGAGAAGATAACTTCCCTTGCATATAGAATCTCCAATGCATCTCTTTAGATATGTATGACAAAGTAGATGATCATATATAGGGGAATCTTCACATATTAAGAAAATATGTGTTGGTTATATTTTTCAACTCTATTTGTTTTATTTCATAAAGACAATATAAACCAACAGTTGGGTAAGTTGTATGATTGTCAACTTCCTTTTGAATTTTAGAGATACAACTCCTTTGTAAGATCATTTCTTTCTTTTAAATAATAAATTTTATGGTGTGTTTTTAATCAAAAATTAAGAAAGGCAACACTTATTCAAATTGAAAGAATAGATATCATGGTCATGAGTCTTACACGATGATACTTATAACACAGACCAATATATCAACTTGAAAATAATTTTCTTTAACAATATTTACAAATTTAAGAGAAAATTAAAATACGGTAACATACAAAAGAATGGTAACATGAAATCTATTGTTGCGCACAAACAACAATGAATTTCAAATTCTAAACATTTAAAATTTGGGAGCACACCGACTCACAAAACTTCTTCAAAAATTAGCAATTTTTTTTATCATGTTGCTTCCTTGTTTTCACATATAAAAATAATAATAATAATCCCCTAATAAAGTCTTTTGGTTACATATTTAAACTTTAAATTTAACTGAATAACTAAATCTTTTAAAACATTTTGGAATAATTTAACATTACATAAATTTTAAAGCATTTAAATAAATTCATCGAGAAAATAAAGCTCTTGCTTAGGTGGCACATTTGTTGAGTCAATATTACTGCCTTCTTCTTGTGATATTTGGGCTACACAATTGTCTTTGTAATCTCTATATACCTAGGTCATCATTGGTATTTCAACATGTTAAGGGATGATGAATTCTTGGTCCTTAACTTCCAAAGAGTCTCGTTTCCTTTGATTTGATCCAATTTTTTTATTAAGGCTACAGGATAACCATCACATTGTGCTAGAGCAAAGTCAATTGTGGTTATTTTCTTGATGCTCTTTGTATAGAATGGTTTCTCATTGAAAAATCCTTCCATCACCTTCTCAAAATTATTCTTCAATGTTTCTATTATCTCATCTTGTGTACTATCTTTCTTTCTCAAGTTGACACCAACATTTAATAGGTCCTTTCAATTTTTGATCTGATTTGGCCAAACTATTTTATCAATTTATTTAGTTTTGTGATATTCAACTTTAAGAAGGTGGCTTTCCATTCAATGCTTTTCCTCCAAATGATACATTTAGTATCATTAGTACTTGGTAGGATTTTCTCTGCAATCAACTTATCCATTTCGAGATCAAGAATTTCCTTTAAGTCAATATTTTCTTATTGCCACAATGATTCTTCATGTTTGGTATTCACAGCCTCAACATCAATATTCTTTCTTAGTAGCTCAATGTCAGCATAGACCTTCCTTATATCTTGAATTAATTTGGTTCTATTAACTACAACAACTTTAATTCATTCCTCTATGACTTTACCATAAGATCTATACTTGTGAACTTTGTTGATCATCTTCTTTCCAAAAATTGAATTTGGATCAAAAGAAGCATTTGTTTGACTTGTTTGATAGGGAGAGAGGACAATTAATATTTTAAAATAATCAGTTAGGAACTTTACCAACCACTTTGACTCATCTTTGTCTTATTTGTCCTTTGTTGTTGTTTCCACAAGTTTGGAGGTTGTCACATGGAAATTATAAATGTTTGGACATCTCTAGTAGATGGTCCCAAGTGAATCTTCATTGTATTTCAAAGTCCCTAGAAATGGATTGACTTAGATATTTTTGGGCAGGGGTGGGATATTTCAACATGCAAGCCTCATGTGTTTGTATCCTCCACTAACTTAGATGTAGTCTTTAGTTTCTTGGCTTTTGGGGTCCTTTGTAACAAATAGCCCACAACATCTCTATCTGGAATATCCACTTAAACTATTGTTCTCTTTTTGGAGAGAGTTTGTCCAATCCATGAAGAGGAGGTAGGTGTTGACACTGATTTAGTGCCAAGAGCAACAAAATGCAGGCTCTCCTAAGAGGATGGGTATTAAAAACTTTGTTATCAGGAGAAGAAGAGGGTGTTGGGTTATCTTGAGGTGGTGAATTTTGTGGCAAATTTGGTGGAGGAGAATTAGGAGAAGCATTGGGAGAGGGAGATCCTCTTGATTGAGATTGATATGTGGAAACATCTATAGTTTCTTCCTTTGCTACTTCCTTCTCTTTTTCTTTCTCCTCCTCTTTCTCCTTTTGAGGGGTGTCTCCACAATTTTTCTCAAGAAGTCTCTTTTCTAGAGGATCCTCACCATCACCTCCTCCACCACTTGAAATTGTTTGTTGAGAAGAAATAAATGGGAGTGGGTTGGAAAAAGAAGTTTCTTAACTCCTTTCTGCTTGTCCTACAATATCTTAGGATCCTTGAGGTTTCACATTTGATTTATTTGTAGTCTTGATTGCTAGCCACTCTTGGGACCTTTTAATTGGAACTGTAATTTTGAATTCAAACTCATTTTATTTAATGCTCCAACCAATTGGTACTATTTTTTGCATTTGTATATGATTGATCAATATTGTGTCTACCAAATCTGATGTGATATGCTCTGCTATTTGGCGAAAACACGAAATTATTATACAGCGAACTTGTCAAGGTTTTCGGCGGGGGGGTGCAGATAGGTGTTTGCCACATGCCTGAGGAGTATCTCTGTCTTCAGTCCGCCATGTAAGAAAAACCTGCAAGAGACATTACAATTTCAAACGAAAGACGGGATTCGGTTTACAGAGCGGGCGATTTTGGGAAAAATGATGTAATTAGGGCAAAAAATGCCGAAGCCAAGTTGCTACCCTCCGACGGAAATTGGCAAGTCTTTCGCTTGAAAAAATCCAAGAAGAAGATGGGCAAACGAAGAGATATATCTTTAAACTTCGATAGGCTCAAACACACAGCCACAAATCAATCTCCGACATCTGGGGCTAATTTGGTGCCACTCGGGAAAGTTAGAATTTTTTAGCCAAAACCTAAAATAAGGCAGAGGCGAATATGTAATATCCCGGCTAATTTGATGGAACCCCAATTCAATTTATATAGCAAGTGTGGGGTTTTTGCAAAATGGACAGGATTTGGAGAAGATTCAAAAAATATTATCGATTGGTGGATGGCCCTATATCCGGGACAGGTAAGTATCACTATCCTAGAAAATAATTTTCTTGCAATTCTGTGTGATAATCAAAATACAAGGAATGACATTCTCCATGGTAAGGTAAAATTGTATAAAGGCTATGGTTTTTTTCGATGTGAATGGATGCCGAATTTTGACCCACACTCACAGAATTTAAATAAATGCCCAAGATGGATTAATCTGGGCACATTACCAGTCGAATATTTGGATTTTAAAATCTTAGAATACATAGGGGAACATTTTGGGTCTTTTTTGGGCTGTGAAGGATTAGAAAGAGAGGTTTTAAACAAGAACATCAAAATCTTAGTAGAATCTGACATTAATTCCCCGGACTTAGAACCCACCATGCTAGTATCAAACAGGGGGGAATGGAGCATTCATCCCACCTTCTATGATGGGGTTATAAATGAAACTGATATATGGCTGAAAACATGCCCAATACTGGTTAAAAGTATCGATCAAAAGGAAAACCCTCTTTCAGATCAGTATGAAAAAATCACATCAAATTCATCCCCTGTACATGCTAATTGCCCTCCAGTGGCTAACACAGATGAAAATAAACACAATAATTCCAGTAATATTAGTGATCTGGATAAAATAATAGATGAGGCAAATTCTATAAAAGAAGAAGCCTTAGTGGAGATGTCAAAAAGAATCTCCAATTCGGTGGATTCGTTGAAATTTCCATCTGAAACAAAGTCAGTCGAAAACTTGGGACAAGATAATGAGGCAGATCAAGAAGAAATGTCTTCTAGAATGGCTACAGCTCTAGAGGTATTCAATAATAATGTAATTGAAAATCTTTCTCCGGAAGAGGAAGCTGAGAAGAGGTTTCTAATTCAGGAGCTCTTGACTTCTATGGATGAGGAAGAAAATAATGAGAATAGGGTAGGAGATATCATACCTCTTCCTGTCAATGACTACACAGTAGCTCAGTCCCAGCTGGGAGAGGATGATGGAGAGGGAGTGATAGTTCCCCAACAAACCTTAGGGATAAAAAACATATATGACGGGAAAAACTTTCCTGATTGCGCTAGAGAAGCTAAAAGTAGAGGCAGAAAATCTTTGAGTGAATTAAGATTGCAGGATGGAAATGCAAAAGACCAAGGCAAATTAACAGCCTTCTTTGATGCTGGGAAGGGGAAGGGCCTTCCCACGGCCCAATGAAAATCTCTTCATGGAATGTTAGGGGCATGAATGCCCCTAACAAACAACGTCTAATTAGACGCAACATTATAAAATGGAAACATGACATCGTTCTCATACAAGAAACTAAATTAGCCCAGGTAGAAGCTGAGGCTTTTAAAAGGAAATTAGGTCTTCTTAGCTGTGAATTTGTGGAAGCCAGGGGAGCTTCTGGTGGTATTGGAATCATTTGGAATCCATGTAGTATATTATTTTGTCCTATAGCAGGAAATAGAAATTGGCTATTGGGAAAGGTAATAAGCAAACACAGCAATCTCACATTTACCCTAATAAACATTTATGGCCCGACCCCGGATACAGGAAAGCGCAGAGTTTGGTCGGAAATCTCATTTATGATGGGGCTAGATACCTCTTCCCCTGTTATTCTAGGAGGGGACTTCAATGCTATACTAAATTTATCAGAAAAAAGGGTGGTATTCTAAGGGAACCGCAGTCCTTAAAAGACTTTAGAGAGTGGGTTGCTCATAACAATCTGATAGATATAGAAACTAGTAATGGTGTGTATACCTGGTACAATAGAAGATCAGGCTTTACACAAATCGCTGAGAGATTAGATAGATTCCTTTTTAGAGGGAACTTGAGCGATCTAGCGGTTAACCTCTCAGCTTCGTTACTCCCATCTTCAGGATCTGACCATTATCTTGTCATCCTCAACATAGAGGGAGAGGCTACACCGAGGTGTTGCCCCTTTAAGTTTGAAAAAATGTGGATGCAAAATCCAGATTTCTATGATCTCGTCTCCAGGTGGTGGTCTGAGGTAAATTTTCAGGGATCAAAGATGTTTTGCCTTGTAAATAAACTAAAACATCTCAAAAGCAAGTTACTGAAATGGAATAGTGAAGTTTTCGGTAACATTTTTGAAACCAAAATTTCATTAGAAAAAGAAATCGCAGACCTAAATGAAAAAGTGTTTAGACTAGGAATGGATTAGGATAGCTTCCTCAAAGAAAAGGAGCTTCTCGGGAAATATGAGGATACGTTAACAAAAGAAGAAATATTTTGGAAACAGAAGTCTAGAGAGAATTGGCTTCAAAATGGGGATAGGAATACTAAGTTCTTTCACAACAGTACAAAAAATAGGAGGAACACTAATAGTATTCACAAGATCATGAGTAATAATGGTATACTACTGGAAGATCAAAAGGACATAACTACAGAAGCGGTGAACCATTTTAAAACCCTGTTCAGTTCGGAATCATCCCTTAAAGACGCCAATTTAACTTTGCTTAGGAATATTCCTAAGATCATAACTGAAAACCAAAACAAAGCGCTTAGCAACAAATTTACAGAATCAGAAGTAAAATTAGCATTGGGGCAACTTAACCCTGATAAAGCACCCGGCCCCGATGGTTTTCCCGCTTGCTTTTTTCAAAAATGCTGGCACATTATTGGTAAGGAGGTAGTGGAAGCATTGGAAGCTGTTAGAAACTCTGGAAGTATTTTAAGGGAGATCAACAATACTTTCATTACTTTGATTCCAAAGAAGGAGGAATCAAGAAATTTTGAAGACTTCCGACCTATTTCCTTATGTAACACAATTTACAAACTTTTTACTAAAATTTTAGCGAATAGATTGAAAGGCATCCTCCCTTGCATAATTTCAGAGGAACAGACCGGATTCGTTCCAGGTAGATCTATCTTTGATGGCATTATTATTGCTCAAGAAGTCATGCACTCGTTACATCAGAATCGATCAGCTGCTGTGATGATCAAATTAGACATTAAGAAGGCATATGATAAAGTCGATTGGAGATTTCTGTGTAAATGTTTAGAATCCTTTGGTTTTTCTAAACAATGGATCAATTTAATATTCGAATGCATCTCATCTCCCAGGGTATCATTACTTATAAATGGTTCCCCAGTGGGCTTCTTCCAGATATCTAGAGGGATTAGACAAGGAGATCCTTTATCCCCTTTCTTATTTATCATAATGGCAGAGGGCCTTGGGAGAATCATTTCTTGTGCTCGTATGAATCAGATTATTAAAGGTATTAAAATTATGAATGGAATGGAGGCCATAACCCACCAGCAGTTTGCTGATGACATAATGCTGATGGGATGTGCGAATAGGACTGAAGCCATGGCTTTCAAAAGGATTCTTGACATTTATGCATTAGCTTCTGGTTAGGAAGTGAACAAGAATAAATCGGAAATCTTCCTCTTCAACACTTCGCAAAACATAGAGATAGATATTTGTAATATCTTAGGGTTTGATAAAGGGAAACTTCCTTGTAAATATTTAGGGATTCCGATGGATAAGGGAAACAATATTAATTCATTATGGAAAGGAATCCTTGAAAAGATGGATCTCAGGTTGAATTCTTGGAAGAACAAATGCCTCTCTTCGGCTGGGAGGATTACATTACTAAAAGCTGTTATGGCGGCTATTCCGATATATCAAATGACCTGCCAGCAATTACCTAAAGGAGCTCGACTAGAAATGGTAAAAAAGATGAGGAAGTTCTTTTGGAATATGAATTCAGACAAAAAGAAATTTGCTTTAATTTCTTGGGATAAAATTAGCCAACCTATCAGTATAGGGGGAGTTGGCATCAAAGATTTGGGGGTACAAAACATGGCTCTGGGGGCGAAGTTAGTCTGGAAAATGTACTCGGAACCAGATCTTAAATGGGTAAGGATCCTCAAAGCTAAATATCTCACTAACTCCAACCTTGATAGTATACTGAGGATGGAAATACTACCCAAGGGATCCAAAGTCTGGAATTTTATGCTAGAATGTAGAGAGGTGATCAGGGATTATCTAACATGGGATATTGCGGAAGGATCTGAGGCACTATTCTGGGAAGACTCTTGGGGGGGATATTCAGCCCTAGACAAAATAGGAATAAGCGAAGAAGGTATAGAACATTGCAAATCAATCAGGGGCAGGTATGTTAAGGATTATATCAAGCTTATCTCCAATGACCCCGCTTTGGGTTGGGAGTGGAAACCCCTTGATGAGATGAACTTGTCAAATGCAGACAAGGAGATCCTCTAGAATAATTTGAGGCATAGGCATCTATCATTACATAGTGGGAAAGACAGGATAATATGGGCGGGTAGTTCTTCGGGCATTTATAAAGCCAAAGAAGGATACTCACTTTTAAAACTCAGACGAGCTGCAACCAATCCTAATATTCCGATTAGCCTATGCTGGAATAACGTTGGTATACCCAAAGCTGGTATCTTCTCATGGGCAGCTTTCCAAAAAAGGATTCTTACCTCAGATTGGTTCTCAAAATTAGGATTCATGGGACCATCGAGATGCCCTCTATGCGAATCAGAGGAAGAAAATGCGGATCACCTGCTTCTTAATTGTAGTTTCAGTCAGAGATGTTGGGAATGGCTTTGCTCAAGCCTTGGTTGGCCGACTCCGAGACCTAGGGACATTTCAGAATGGCTGATTAGTTGGCAACCTCCTCACACAAAGGATATATATCACTTAGTGTGGACAATTGCCCCGACAATCCTCATATGGGAAATATGGAAGGAGAGAAACAGGCGGATCTTTAAAGAATCAAAATTGAGGGTAGAATCCCTTCTAAATAAGATCGAGGTAACAATTGTGGAAAAAGTCAATAATAGACTAAGACATACACAGGAAAAGTCTATTAATTTAACCAGATGGGATGAGGTACTTCGATCTAAATGGATGGGTTTGATAATTCCCCCGTTTATTGGGAGTGGAGGTAAACAGGCTGAGATAGATAGGAAGCTAACAAAATGGGCTCCCCCCCGAAAGGGTTGGGCTAAGCTAAACTTTGATGGTGCTTCCCGAGGGAACCCTGGTGTAGCAGGTATAGGGTGTGCTATTCACCAAGATAACGGAGTACTAATAGCTAGCATTAATAAGCCTATAGGTGTGGCTTCAAATAACATGGCTGAGTTTTCAGCGTTGCGGGAGGGATTGATTATAGCTAAATCACTCAAGATTAAATATCTGGAAATTGAAGGGGATTCGACGTTAACTATAAATGCAGTCAGGACTAGGGAAGTGTCAAACTGGAAATTGAAAGCGGAATTAAAAAGAATTTTGGATTTGATCAAATACTTTGAGGAAACTTCGGTTAAACATATTTATAGGGAAGGGAATTCTATAGCAGACAAGTTAGCCAATTTAGGGGCAGATGGTAATTCGTATGTCTTTAGGAAGGGTATACCCTCGGATTAATTTTAGGTGATGGCCGTGTCACCCCTTCATATCACTCCTCTCCAAGTCCTCTCCAAGTCCCTCATTTATAAGTTCTAGGAAGTGCGGTCACCGTTTCCTTATATCAGCATTTTGGTATACTAAGATTCAGATATATATATATATATATATATATACATATATACATATATATACTCACATATATATATATATATATGTATATATTTATAGATAATCCCATATGTATTTATCATCGGATTGATTCATGTTATATGATGTATTCATATATATATAAATATATACATATATATATATATTCATATATATAGATATATGTATATATATACAATCATATATATTTACATATATATACATACTCATATATATATATGTGTGTGTGTGTGTGTGTGTGTGTGTGTGTGTGTGTGTGTGTGTAAATAGAAACATACACAATTACACACACACACACACACACACACACACACACACACACACACACACACACACACACACACACACACATATATATATATATATATACAGGAACTATATGTATTTGAGTATGTATATATATATATATATATATATATATATATTCATATCCATCCATATCTGAACCTTCATATATGCTTGTTTATATCTCCCCTCACCTATCCCTAGACACCCAATTCTGTGTGTGGGTGAAAGGGGCGTTTCAGGCGTGTAGAGAGGAGATTGGTAGAAGTCTGGTATCTCTGCTCTGGCACATGCAGGTTTCCCCTCCAGTGCAAGTAGTATGAGTTAAGATTGTCCTGGGCAGCGAGGGTATAGACTTCAATAAGGAATATATCATGTCTTCTAATGACAATAAGGGACTGCCAGGCTATGTGTCTTCATGCTAAGGTTACTGGTTTTTTTTGATATTTGGTATTCAAGATTCTATGTGTCGGTTAGTATTGGTAATAATTTTAACATAGGATATAAGCCCTGTGTTAAAATTGGGACAGATATCTCTGGTTTCTGTCTCGTTGGTTGTATGACAGAAGAGGATTTTACAGAATATCATAGCATTTGACTTATCTTGGATTTTGAGATACCCTTTCTCTACCGTGTGGGGTTCATTCGGGTTCTTACAAACTACTGAGGAATGGGTGGCATGTTTTTTTGTAGAGGTTTTAAGGAGGGAAGTAGAGGAAAGTCCAGGCTTAGTCATGGATACAGATATTTAGAAGGTTCTATTTATGATAAGACTCTGGACAGTCCCTTTGCTCTTTTGTTGTTTCACTCCTTTCTCCAGGCATATATATTTCTGTGTGCATCTGCATATACTCATGATCCTGGCAGACTCAATGATAGATTATTTCGCATATTGGCATATAAATATACATACATATGCATATGAATATATTTATGTTTTGGAGAATCAGATGTCTGCATAGTTAAAAGTAATTAAGGAACTGATAGAAATTGATCCTTTTCATTAGTGTAGGTAGAATTGTAGCCTGGATAATCTCTTAAATTGAAACCCAAAAGGTTAAGATGGTTTCAAGCTAAGGGATATCCAGGCTATAATCCTCTTACATAAAAAGAAAAGATACTATTATTCATTGAATGATTGTTGCAAATTATTATGTTTACTATGCTTCTAACAGTCTGGCAAAGTAAGTTGCAATAAGGTTTTGCAGATTCGGGATTGTAGCGTCCTAAAATTGTGACACTTGCAATTTCGACCGCATTTGGGTCTTCACAATGGCGATGCAACACTAAACCTGAATGGAGACCCCGAAACTTGCTCATGACACCAAAAACTGCATTTTTCCAGCACCCTGGCCTGATCCTCCTTGCACCCTGCTGTCCCGGGAGGTGGGACCAGGGCGCCCAGCGCCCTGGTCCCTGGCCCTATTTTGGGCCCGGTCTCCTATGGGACTTCGGGCCTTTTTGTTTGCAAATTGGAAAATAACATTTCCTGGTCGGCCTAAGGTCGGGAAAATCAGTCTTTTAACCCTAATTGGCAAGTATATAAACTACTTTTCCTCTCTCATTTGAGGGGGAAGAGGAAAAAAGGTGAAAACGATATTCAAACATTCAAGCATTCAAGCATTCAAGCATTCCTTCAAGCAATTGATCATTCTAAGTCTCCATTCAAGGCTAAGTGTTGCATTCAAGACAAGGATTCAACCATTGAAGAGGAGATCACTTACAACACATTACGTGCTACAACATACAACATACAACATACAACATACAACAAACAACAACATCTATACCTTCGCATATAAGGATACAAACATCCTTACAACAAGGTATTAGTACTTGTTTTACATTACATTTACAACATTTCTCATTTCTTGGTTAATTCCAAAACCGGGGTTTGACCTAAGGGCAAACCCCTAATCCCTAACCCCCCAATCGTCTTTGCTTTTCTGTGTGTAGGTTATAGGTACGCGGCTGAAATTGAAGATCTGGAATCCTTGTGTAGAGACGAACAGATCCCCCTTCGTTTCACGGATTTTTCGGAGGACCGTGTGCACGCCGGGCGCCATCGTCCCGTCAACTTTTGCTCAAATTTGCAGGACAACGCCGTCTCGACATTTTACTGCTAATTCCAGGTCCGCAGCTTCATCCTATATCCCTAACTCAGTTTATAAGCAAATCTTTCTCACTTTCTATGCATTCCTAGTTCAATCTTTCCATCTACATTCTTTACAAAAGAGGGTATCCTTACTATCACAACCCTTGAAACTCATATAGAATCCAATCTTGCATTGCGTGGGATTGGATCTTGTGGGTTTCAACCCCTCTTTTGAATGTAAAGTCCCTCCTAAGTGAAAACCATCAACCCTAGTGACTCTCCCTTCTCCCTCCTCGAAGTTGGGGAGGGGAGAACGACTAGGGTTCGATTTTTCCACTTTACAGGGATACAGGACAAAAGTTAAAGCTCGAAGTATTAGTGGATTCGCCAAATTTGTGAAGATGGATCCAACCGGAAAAGTGTTGCAAGATTTTATGTACAGAAAGAAACTAAAATGTCTAAATAAGACAGCCTCCATCCTCAGATGAGGATTTGTAAAAATTTACAGTTGTTTATAATATCTGATCCCATAAGGGATCTGGGCTAGACCGGAGGTTTTCTTATCTCCATTCTTTCCTACCGGTGCCCACACTGAATGGAGATGTAATATTTTTATAAAAGAAATAAATTTTGGCTTCGGCCTTTTATCGATCAAAAAAAAAATATTGTGTCTACCAAATCAGGCTCATCATCTTCAATGCCTATGATATCCCAATTCATCTTGAAGATCACAATTTGTCTCAAGGTCACTCTCATCCATCTTATCCTCCTAATTATTGAAACAACAATGAAGCTACAATGAAGTTACAGACTTCAAATATCAACCAAGAAAGATATCTTCTACAACAGAGTGTTCCAACAAGAGCTTGCTTGAATATTGAAAAATGATCAATTGATATGAAAATATGATTTAATGAGGTATGATACAATGTACAAACACCTTAAACATGTAGGCAAGGTATGATGAGGTATGACAACTACCCTTGATACAACACTAAATACTCAATGCAAAAATATTAAATGCATTAAGCAAATATTAGATGCCTAAATGACTAAAAGTAAATAATGAGACATGGTCGCGTTATAACTAACTTCTAGAAATGACACCTAGTATGTAAGAACAACTAACTTAACTCTTAAGTAAACTTAACATGTGAATAGGTTCTCACTAATAACTAGATAGGAAATAACCTTGTTTACATTAACGCCCCCCTTATGTGCAACTTAGGGAGCAAATTTATTATGCAAATGATGCAAGATGCAATATGGGTCCTAACAACTAGGTCGTGATAGGAACCAATGCACAACTAATCTCTCACAAATAGAGAAAATGAGAAAACCATGTGGGACAAAACTCCTCTCCAAAAGAGAGAAAATGAAATTCATGTACAAGTGATCAAATAAGTGATGTATGGAGGTCTCAAAATCAATAATCTTCTAGATTTGCAAAAAATTCCCAATAGTCTTCTATATGTGGATTGTGGTGGAAGGTTAGTCCTAATTGTATATTGTTCTTAACAAAATCTTTGCTATCAAAAGGAAACATTCTTCTATAAAGATGCATAGATAATTTTACCAAGTCTCTCTCAATATCAAGAGTATTATACATAGAGTTGCATAAATAATAACCAAGGCCTATAGGGAATGGAACCCATGCCTTCTTCCTTTCCTGGCATGCCTTGTTCACCTGCCACTTGTTTGCACACTTCAAAGAGAACAAATATATCCTCAACATATTTGGGTAGACCTTGTAAGGGAGCCCATTAAACCCTCCAACTCTAATATAGGAGAACCTTTGAAATTAAATAAAGTTGTTACGAATTGGTGTTAAGTAAACTAAATGGCCTTAAGAAAGATTCTTAGGCCCATGTCTCCTTGAATTCTTGTCACTAGTTTCACATTTAATGCATCATTCACTCTTCTAAATCTCTTATAATTGAATTGGATTGAGAGTAATAATTTTTTGTATTAAGTATCATAAAACAATTACAAACTTATTACAAATACCAGCTCCTTTCGAGCAAGCTTATTACAAATACTAGCTCCTTTCGAGCACAAATACAAGCTCCTTTTGAGCACCAAACTAGAAACAACAATTGGAAGACCAAGGGTCACAACTTAGAAATCCACTTTAAACAATGTGACAAATACAACCAATGGAAGACCAAGAGTCACAACTTAGAATTCCACAAAGATGTCCCTCTTGGGAGTTGAACTTGGGCCTCCACATTGAGAACTCAATGCTTTAACCAACTAAGCTCAACCCCTTGGACAGATTGAGAGTAATAATTATAAATTTGAACCATGTCATTATGTACCTTTGTTGGACGTAGACCCAACCATGGTCAAGTGCATGCAAGTGGATAAAGTAAATAGAGGACGTGTAAAAGAATTCCTTTAATATAAATAGAGTTATCGTGGTGTCTAGTTGATCACTGATAATCTATGCCCAATCTATTTTTTTTCTCCATTAATGATTATTTGGATGAAGAAATACATCTATTCTTCAAAATCATGGGCATTTTCATTATCCTTAATCCATGTAAAATGGCTATTATAGGTGAAATATCCTATGTGAAGTGAGATTTGTGCAACCTTTTAGGTAATTGATACTTACCTCTTTTTAGAATACCAAACCATTCATGAGCAATTACATTTTTATAATGTTGCTTCTTATTATGAAAAACCTAGTGAAAAAGGAGAAAATTAAAATTTGTACATGCTTTTCTTTTTGGTATGAGTAACACACGATCTAAAAGTTTCCCTATTAAAATTGATCAACAACTTGTTATAATTTATTTTAATGATTTATGCACTCAAATTACTAAATATATGCATTGTGCGATTGCTGGAAAACTAGCAGCTTGCAACAACCCACTTTCTATTAGTCTTTGTGTTACTGAGGGTTGATTTTCTCTACCAATTCTCTCCCAAAAATTATTTAAATTGACATGAACTAGATATACTAGACAAATGTTCATAACCTAGGTATTTATAATTCATGGTGGTCGAAATTTATTGAATACAAAGATAGTTTATGCTCACGAAATGATTTTAACAAAAATCTAAAGGTAGAAAAATCACATTTCTATCATTGGAATGATTAAAAACCCCTTTCTAAATTATCTCTCGATATATATTGACCTAAGAGAGCAAGGAGTTTCACCATACCTTTAAGTGGGTTTAGATGTTTTACCTCAATTTCCTTACGTGTGCACTTCACAATTTTGCTCCTTCATTCTCTATGAATTCATCTTTGAATGCTAGTTAAAACAAGCTTTTCTTGATCCCTTTACATGTGTTCATATTCAATGCATTTGATATGGAAGAAAAACATTAATAGCGAGCATTAATGGTAGATATATGTTATCTTTCTCTTGACTAACACTCTCATTGCAAAAATTGAACATAACAACTCTTAAGAGCCAATTAGATGTTTCATAAGTTCTGAAAACCTTGTTAGGTCCTGAAATTGGTTTCAATTTTTTTTTATTTCCAAAGATCAATTTCACAAGCTTTTGAAACTTTCTTTAGCGAGTAGTGAAACCCCTTTGTAGTTGTAAGAACCTTGTTAGGCTTCAATATGGTTGTGAGAACCTTGTTGGGCTTTGACAAAGGTTTTGAAACCAAATCTAAATACTAGCATAGAAGAAAGATGTACACTTAATACTTTTGAGAAACACACAAAAGAATTTGATCTAGACTTTTAAAGGTTTCAAGAACCTTGTCAGAGACTAATGAGGTTGTGAGAGCCTTTTTGGGTCTCAACATAGGGTTTGAAATCGACAAAAAGATTGATACAAAATATAAAGTAACACTTGACTTTAAATTAAGATGGCTTTGTTGAAGTTTGAAGAGGTTATAAGAACCTCTTCGAATTTTGATGATGATTTCAAAATCAATAAAGAAAGTTGAATAACAAGGAAGATGTGCAACTTCCAAGTGTAAGACAACCTTGCCAAGTTTTATTAAGGTTTTGAGTACCTTGTTAGGAGTTGACAAAGGTTTTGTAACCTTTAGAATTTCCCACCAACATAGGCCAAAAACTAAAAGAAATGGACAAACAAAAAGAAAGACAACAAGAGGTAACTATCTTTTCTTCTTATGAGTGAGTTTATTAGTCTAATAATTTATGTCAAAATATTTTCTATATACTTGAAAAAATCTTCATCCTTGTTAAGGTTGATCCTTATTTGGAGTTCCTTCCTAAAAATTTATTCTCATTTTTCCTAACCTTATTCAATAAGAGTGATCTTTGATCAAATTTTTAGAATTAAGAACTCTAAATACTAGATCCTTAAGTAACCTTCCAAGATAAATTTTGACACCTTGATAGATATGTCTATCCCATTCATTTTTTTCTATAAAACATTTAATTCGTTGAACCATCTCTAAAACATTTTATCTACCTAAATTATTTTTATTCCCAAACCTCTTGTGAGATGTGAACAACATCCCACTATGCAAGGTGCCAACTACATTATTGAGATTTTATTGTCTAATAAATCTTAGATTTTTATCAAATAACTAATACATGTGATAAATATTTTGGATCTTAACAACGACATAACAAAGAATAATGAGATTGCTTGTAAAATAGTTTTGATGAGAGTTAGGTAACTCATGAAAGAGATCCATCTTTCGTTAGATACAATCTCCCATATGTTTCTAATACATACTCTCATTTAGACCATACCATGTAGCTATATGTTTATTTTTTTTAAGGGAAGTAACAACTATAGATCCTAAAATAACTTATAACCAACTCTAAATAAACAAGGGTAATTAAAAAAATATGACATGAATAAAAATAATTGATTATATATTTAATTGTTTGGCTAATACACACACATTGTAAATGTCTCTTAAACTTTTATATAAGGAATAAATGCATCTCTTCAAGTGGTTACACATAACCTTTGCCAAGAGCATGCGATGTGCATATTATGTTATCTCAATAGAAGAAAAAAATCCATTACATACTAGGGGAGAGGACCTAATAGTCATGCACCTTAACTTTGCACCTTTTAAACTCTTAAATAATAAGTGAATATTTCACAAATTTTTTAGCATATCTATGTGGGCAAGTGAAGAGCTTAAAGTTATTATTTGTGATTTTGGATATCAACAATGTCGTCACCTTAGCTATGTCATCCTTGAGTTATTTGAAAACACTTCAAAATAAAGTTACATTGAATCATGTGTTATTTTTTCTAAAGAAGTGTCTAGTAAACTTTTTAACATGACCAATAATGTTGACACAAGATGCCCTTCAGCTCATGTGAAACGATTTTGACCTAGAGCTATGAACCAATGAGGTCACAAATGGGGGACCGGTTTTGGGAGGATAATTGGTTAGAAGTTGGGCCCCTGTCATCTCATCCTAATCTTAACGCTATTAAAGATAGTGCTTTGGCCTTCTTTGGTCTTTGGGTGATTGACTATATTTCTCTGCATAAGGCCTAGTTAGACATTTCACAATGTTGTCAATCTCAATGCCACCTTCTCCATTTGGCTACCGAATTACAACAATTTTTGCAGCACGTCCGAATCCCAATATTCAATGAGGAGGACCTATTTGTTTGGTCCAAAAACTCAAAAGGCAATTTCTCTGTCAAATCAGCTTACCTTTTACTATTGAAAGAAGGTACTCTCTATGAGCTTTGGAGGAAAACTTGGATCCCTCATCTCATTCCAAAAGTCAACTTTTTCTTGTGGATGATGATGCATAACAAGATCCTCACACATGACAATCTTATTAAAAGGGGCTTTCAACTCCCAAACATATGTGCCTTATGTAAACTTGAGGAAGAATTCATCCCCCACATTTTCTTCCATTGTCAATTTGCTTTCGATTTGTGGGGTAAAGCTCTTAATAATCTAGAGGTAGTTTGGATCATGAATCACGACCCTCAAGCTCATGCCCTTGATTGGATTTTCCCTTCCTATCACCTCCTCATTGTTGAACTCAGGAGGCATATACATTTGCATATTGTGTGGAGCATCTCGAAGGAGAGGAATAATAGAATATTTAGGGGTGAAGAAAGATCTGTTGATGAGGTGTTTGGTAGTTTTTCCAAGCCGCTATTGGAGAATATCTCATCTTGCAATTAGCCTTGTCCCTCTTTTCCCCCTTTGGCTTTTGATGATATAATGACTAAGAATTATAATCTTCCCCCCTCGTATGCTAGATTTGATAATTCTAAGAGGCTAAAGAGGCAAAATACCATATGGGCTCCTCTTGTAGAGGGGAGACACAAGCTTAATTTTGATGGTGTTGCTAGGCAAGGGTTGGTTGCTGCTGGAGGAGTCATAAGGTCAAAGACAAGTAATCTAGTAGCTGCTTACTTTGGGAATATTAGGGTCAGTACTAGCAACCAAGTTGAGGCTACAACTTTATTGTGGGGTTTGAAGTTTTCCCTCTCTATTGGTATTCACAACTTGGATGTTAAGGGTGACTCTAAACTCATCATTGACATAGTTAATGACTGTAATAGGGTTGATTGGTCGACTGATGGAATAGTAAGAGATATTCGAAAGTTGTTGTTAGGTCTAGATTCTTATGTATTAAAACACACTTACACAGAGGGTAATAAAGTGGTTGATGCTATGGTGGCTCTGGGTCTAGGGTTGGATTGTCTCAGATGTTGGAGGAAGGGGAGTTGTTTGTTGAATAATATCTATAAAATCCTCTTGGAGGAGAGCAGGCTTAATCTTCATATCAAATGACTAGTTATTAGTGTACCTGGTTGTGTAATGCCTTCCTTGGCCTAGTTATTTTGTGGGCAAGGCTAGGGTTTTTGGATTTAGATTTGAATACCCTTTGGCAGAAAGGGGATTTGTATTGTTGCATAATTCTAATTACTAGAATGACTATTTGTGAGAAGGGGCTTGTCACCAGGTTTTTGGCTTTGCCTTGGTGGAAAAGTAGGTGGGGCCTTGATTACACTTGGCTTACACCTTGGTGGTTGAGGAGGATATTGCTGATGGGGACACTTAAGTGGAAGAGTGAGTAGGACCCATGGGTTACCTTTGAGATGTTGATGCCATGGACCTACGATTTGTGGGCCATAATGATGAGGGGGCATAGTGAGTGGGGCCCTATTTATTCTTAACTTTTGGCTCAGTGGCAAAGGTTGTTCTTACTAATAGGGATGTTGAAGTGGAGGATCTTGTGCGATTATTGTGTAACCTTTTGGATATAGATGATGTGGACTTAGGTTTCAAGGGACAATGGGGATGGCTCCAAGATTTGGTGGGAGCTTCACATTATCAAGAAGATGAGTTGGCTATCTCATGCATGACAGGCTTATGTGGCTCTTTCTAAAGACGACTTCATGATAACTAGTTGTTATCATTTTTAATATGGGTTTAATGTTGATATGATTGAAGCCTTTAAAGATAATCATATTTATTGTTTTTCTCTTGGGGTGGTTGTGAGTAGCCAAAAAATCTTACCAAAATCAGTCGTTGGGTATTGCTAGAAATGACTGGTACGTTTTGAATTTATGGAAATGGAGTTCTAATTATTATAGCTCATACACTTATCCATTTTTAAAGGTGATCATTTTAAAGGCCCTCGATACCTTGTTAGCAGTTTATTTTAACCTACTAAGTGTGTTAAGTGCTAAGTCTTTGGTCTATCTATGTCTTATTTTTGTGCTTTTTGTGTTGTCCATAATGGGTGGGGATAGGGTTCAAATCGAGCCTAGTGTGCATTTCAAATTAAAAAATGACCCTATTGTTTGGAATGTTTGCATTGAGGGAGGGGTAGTTGAGTTTCTGTAGGGGATTATTGTGTATGATGAAAATTTGTCAATTCAATTTGCTAAATCTTGGGATGAGAGGAAAGTTTCAGTTGGTGGCATTTAATTTGAAGTTATTAAGGATGCCATTGCCTCTGCTACGTGCCTTTCTACCAAGGGTAGAAAATAGAAAAGGAAGAGTCGTGTTTGGACAATGAGAGCCTGGCCTAGTTCTTTAGGGAGAAAGAAGAACCAGTGAAGCTGTAGAGGGCTTTGCTCACAAAAATTTGCTAAAGCCATGAAATAAGGTGTGCCTTATGATTATGAAGTTTTTTTACTTTAGAGGGTAGGTTTAAGGTTTACTGCTTCTATCACTTCCCTCTGTTAAACCATTTTTGCAATCATGACTTGCTCTTGCTTCCTCTTTTCTTGCTTACATCTCTTGAGATCTCTATGCACGAAGCCTTGGAGGTGGCCAAATCCCATGGTCTAAAACCTATTTCGCTCCATCAGGGCTTGATTTTTCATCTGTACCATTTTCATCTTGCTCTTGGCCCTCCTAAACAATTGTTAACTCTTGAGCATGAAGCCTCTGGCTCTGTTTCCCCCTGCTGCTACTATCCTTGACTTCATAGGGGGTAGTAGAAAGAAACATTTAAAATGCCTCTTTTTGTCAAAAAAACCTCTTGCTCTAGTGGCTCTTCGACAACTCCTAATCTTGATCCCACAATTGTCTTGCAACAAAAAACCTCCTTTAAGGTTGAGAAAAAGAGGAAAACCCAAGGTCCCACACCCCCTGCCAAAAAATAGAGAATTG